>NW_027142481.1:1007965-1025465 GCF_026170545.1 Melanerpes formicivorus | reverse complement strand
CTGGGAGCCTTCTCTTCTCCAGCCTGCACAACCCCAACTCTCTCTATCTTCATCATCAACTCTATCTCCATCTATTCCTCTTAAGAGTTGTGTTCAAGGCCCTTCACCAGCTTGGTTGCTCTTCTTTGGAACTACTCCAGCATCTCAATGTCCTCCCTGGAGTGAGGAGCCCAAAACTAAACACTGTCCAGGATGTGGCCTCACCAGTGCTAAGTAGAGAGTGGCAGTCACATCCCTACACCTGCTGGCCACACTTGAAGGCATGCAGGTGATACACAAAGGGAGAAGTACTCTGCCCTGTGTTGCTGAATGATAAAATATGGCCTCATTTGGACTGAGATACTGTCACTGAAGGATGAACTCTTGGTGACACTCATTTTCAGAAGCCATTTCAAATAAGCCACAGGCATGAGGACTCCTGATAGCCTGGAAGCTAGGAGCAGTAATAAGATGTAAAAGGAATTCAACTGGTGCCAAAACACATTATAACAGGGTGCTGAGGGGGTGTGACAGAATATCCCCCTCTCCTCTCCCTTCTGTAATGCCAAGTGGAAGAGGAAGTGCAAACTTGAAAACATTGCCATGGAAAAAAAGAACTTTTGTTGTAGTAGCCTTGAACTGGCAGCCAGTGCTGCAACAAATCACCCATCTGCAGTGCTGGTGAGATAAAAATCACTTCAGAGGCCTGACATGTGGACTAAAAGGGTTATTTAATGTGGCTGCCAGAAAGCCCTTCATGCATCACTCCAGCAGCTGCTCCTAGTTGCCACGAGACTTCTTGTGTGTTCTTCTGTGGAGCACAGGAAAACCAAACCCACACTCCACACCTCATCAAAAGAGCTGTGCCTGATTTGAGCTGCATCAAAGACAGAGGAGAATCTCCTGTCACCAGCCATCATGGGGATGGCTTTTCCATCAGCAGCATCATTCCAGTCTGCACTGCTCTCTGTAGGATCAGGCTTTAATGATTATGATCAGACCCAGCAGAAGCAGCTCAAGAGAGCTTTAGGGGTTTTCCCTTTGCTCATCCAAAGAAGCAAAACCCTCCAGAGGCTGAATGAACAGTAAGTACAAATCTTTGCTAGGGAAATATGGAGGTTGGACTAGATGACCTTTGGAGGTTCCTTCCAACCCAAACCCTTCCATGAGTCTGTAACATAAAAATCATGCCCCATGGTGGTACACAAATAGGTCTTCTCTGGCCAAGGAGCTACAAATGTTACTTTCTATACCCATCTAGAGCTGTCAAACTGATCATTCACTTGCTTTAAGGATGGTGAGGCAACACAACAGCTTGCCCAGGGAGCTCATAGATGCCCCCTCCCTGGAGGTCTTCAAGGCCAGGTTGGATGAGCCCTTGAGCAGCCTGGGCTGGTGGGAGGTGTCCCTGCCCATGGGGACCCTGGAACAGGAGGCAGTGCTCCTGTCTCAGGAGAGCAGAGGGGCAGAATCCCCTCCCTGTGCTGCTGCTCTCACTGCTCTGGATGCAGCCCAGCACACAGCTGCCTGCTGGGCTGCCGGCAGCCATTGATGGCTTATGGTGAGTTTGTCATCAACTGACACCCCCAAGGCCTTCTCTTTCAGACCACTCTCAAACCACTCTTTGCCCAGCCATTGCTCCTGTTGCAAACCAGACAGTCAAACTACACATCTGAGATTGTTTCCCCTTGTTCTGTCACCTGACACTAGGGAGAAGAGACCAACCCCCACCTCATTCCAACCTCTTTGAAGGGAGTTGTAGAGAGCCATGAGGTCTCCCTTCAGCCTCCTTTTCTCCACACTAAGTTGTACAACCCCACTACACACTTCCTTCAGATGCCTGCCTCCCTCTCCCTCACTCACTGTATACAGTTTAACAGTACCCAAGCTCTGTGTTCTGGGCAAAGGGAAAGCTTTATTCCTTCAGCCCAGCTCCAGAACAAGCAGCACACCCTGCCACTGCCAAGCAGCAGCACCCACACTGCAAGATGTGGGGGGGATTAACAGTCCCACCATTAATGCTTTACAGACTTCACCCTCAGCTTGGGCATGGTTGCTGTCCTTTGGCTCAGGCTGGTTTCATCAGTAGTGCCAAAGGGTCACTCTGAACGTGCAGGCCATGGAACACCACCTGGGAGATGAACCCTCCCTTGCAGCAGCTCTGAGGGCTGCTGTTTTGGAATGGAATGGAATGGAATGGAGTAGAGTAGAATATAATAGAATAGAATAGCATAGAATAGAATAGAATAGAATAGAATAGAATAGAATAGAATAGAATAGCATAGAATAGAATAGAATAGAATAGAATAGAATAGAATAGAATAGAATAGAATAGAATAGAATAGAATAGAATAGACCAGGTTGGAAGAGACCTTCGAGATCATTGAGTCCAACCTATCATCCAACGCCATCTGATCAACTAAACCATGGCACCAAGCACCCCATCCAGTCTCCTCCTGAACACCTCCAGGGATGGTGACTCCACCACCTCCCTGGGCAGCACATTCCAATGGCCAATCACTCTCTCTATGAAGAATTTCTTCCTAACATCCAGTCTAAACCTCCCCTGTCACAGCTTGAGACTGTGTCCTCTTGTTCTGGTGCTGGGTGCCAGGGAGAAGAGACCAACCCCCACCTGGCTACAACCTCCCTGCAGGGAGTTGGAGAGAGCAAGATCTCCCCTGAGCCTCCTCTTCTCTAGGCTAAGCAACCCCAGCTCCCTCAGCCTCTCCTCACAGGGCTGTGCCCCAGACCCCTCCCCAGCTTTGTTGCCCTTCTCTGGACACCTTCCAGCATCTCAACATCTTTCCTAAACTGATGAGCCCAGAACTGGACACAGACTCCATGTGTGGCTTAACCAGTGCTGAGCACAGGGGCAGAATGACCTCCCTGCTCCTGCTGGCCACACTCTTCCTGATGCAGGCCAGGATGCCCTTGGCCTTCTTGGCCACCTGGGCACACTGCAGGCTCATGTTCAGCCTACTATCAACCAGCACCCCCCAGGTCCCTCTCTGCCTGGCTGCTCTCAGCCACTCTGCCCCCAGCCTGTGGCACTGCCTGGGGTTGCTGTGGCCAATGTGCAGCCCCTGGCACTTGGATGTGTTCAATCTCCTGCCCTTGGCCTCTGCCCATCTGTCCAGCCTGTCGAGGTCCCTTTGCAGAGCTCTCCTGCCCTCTAACAGATCAACTCCTGCCCCTAGCTTGCTGTCATCTGCAAATTCACTGCTGATGGACTCCATCCCCTCATCCAGATCATCAATATTGCTCAGCCCCAATACCTCCCAGCCCTGCCTGGGGGGGTGGACATGCTAAGCTGCTTTGCTAGCAGCAGTGCCCTTATGCCAGCACCAAGGTGACCTCTGCTTTCCCCTGAGGAAGTGGCTCCTTCTCCCTCCAGCCCACACCAGCTGCTTTCACCAGCAGTGCTGTTGACAGCAGAAAGGGGAACTGATGAAGGAGCACCCTGGTTACAAAATACACTTTGCTCTGTGGGAAGCAGTGGAAAAATTTGCTAGACAGCACAACCACATTTTGCTGGGTGGAGAAACTCCCCCTGCCTCCCCCCCCACCCCCCCCAACAACCTCATTTCCCCCTGTGGGCTTAAAGCTGCATCTGCCAACATATGGGCAGGGTACAGATGGTCACATGGAGGCTTAAGGTGCTTTAGTGAGTTCTCCAGAACAGGTGCTTCTTTCTAATGCCCCTTGAAGTAACAGATGGGCTTCAAAGAAAATTCAGGGGGGAGGTGGGTTGCAGACCTTGCTCTTGTAGCTACATCTTGCAGGACACTACAGGGAAACCTACGTGAGCCAGCTCCCTATACTGCAGCTACCATCAGGACAGTAACCACCTGAATGGGGGCTACAGGAAAGCTGGGGAGGGTCTTTTGACAAGGGCATGGAATGCCAGGACAAAGGGCTTTGAGCTTGAAGAGAGGAGACTGAGAGTGGAGATGCTGAAGACACTGTTGAGAGTGAGGGTGGGGAGACACTGGCACAGGTTGCCCAGGGATGTTGCTGTGGATGCCCCCTCCCTGGAGGTGTTTAGGGCCAGGCTGAATGAGGTCTTGAGCAACCTGGGCTGGTGGGAGGTGTCCCTGCCCACGGCAAGGAGCTTGGGTTAGGGTTAGGCATTAGGTGATGGTGATGATGATGATGATCATTGCAATAACTTTGAAGCTCCCCAGACACCTCCCATATTGGCAGCAGAATACTCTACAGACCTTTTCCTCACTAAGCAACTGCACTGGCTTCAGAAGCAGAGGTAAAGCTGCCAGGTAACACTCCCCTTGTTACTTCATGGTGTTACTGTGCAAGGCAGGAGCAACTCTATAGAAGCTCACAAATGGTGGAGAACAATCTTAATCTGGCCCTGCCTAGCTAACACCACACTGCAAATGGGAGAATTACCTTCTAGAACCATAGAATTGGTTTGGTTGGGAAAGATCTCTGAGATCTTCAAGTCCAACTATCAACCTACAACCACCATGGCCATTAAGCCACGTCCCAGAGCACCATGGCCACATTTCTTGAACACCTCCAGGCATGGGGACTCCACCACCTCCCTGGGCAGCCTCTTCCCATCCCTGACCACTCTTGCAGCAAAGGAATTCTTCCTGATCTCCAAGCTAACCCACCCCTGGCACAATTTCAGGCCCTTTCCTCTTGTTCTATCACCTGATACTGCAGCCTCCTCTCAGGGAGTTGTAGAGAGCAATGAGGTCTGCCCTCAGCCTTCTCCAGACTAAATAACCCCAGTTCCCCCAGCACCTCCTCATAAGCCCTGTTCTCCAGACCCTTACATCCAGCCATGCATGTTGAGAACATTCACTTGTTTCCAGTCATTGGCTTAAACAGGAGCAATCTCCAGTTTAATTTTCCTTATGCTCTTAGTCCTACAAGGGAGGATTAGAAGGCATTATCTGGTTTCCTTTAATCCACAAGGCAGAAGCCTCTTCAGGGACCATGCACACACAGAAGTTACAGGACATTAGAGACATCTGTTGTCCTCTGCTCCAGCAGGCCCCTTGTCCTGTCATTGGACATTCCTGAGTAGAGCCTGGCTCCATCCCTGCACATCCTGGCCTGCATCAGGAAGAGTGTGGCCAGCAGGAGCAGGGAGGTCATTGTACCCTGTGCTCAGCACTGGTTAGGCCACAGCTTGAGTCTTGTGTCCAGTTCTGGGCTCCTCAATATTGAGACATTGAGACTCTTGAACGTGTCCAGAGAAGGACAAAGAGGCTGGGGAGGGGTCTGGAGCACAGCCCTGTGAGGAGAGGCTGAGGGAGCTGGGGTTGCTTAGCCTGGAGAAGAAGAGGCTCAGGGGAGACCTTCTTGCTCTCTCCAACTCCCTGAAGGGAGGTTGAAGCCAGGTGATGGTTGGTCTCTTCTCCCAGGCACCCAGCACCAGAACAAGAGGACACAGTCTCAAGCTGTGCCAGGGGAGGTTTAGACTGGATGTTAGGAAGAAATTCTTCATAGAGAGGGTGATTGCCCATGGAATGTGCTGCCCAGGGAGGTGATGGAGTTGCCATCACTGGAGGTGTTTAGGAAGAGCCTGGATGGGGTGCTTGGTGCCATGGTTTAGTTGATTAGATGGAGTTGGGTGATAGGTTGGACTCAATGATCTCGAAGGTCTCTTCCAACCTGGTCTGGTCTGGTCTATTCTATTCTATTCTATTCTATTCTATTCTATTCTATTCTATTCTATTCTATTCTATTCTATTCTATTCTGTTCTGTTCTGTTCTGTTCTGTTCTGTTCTGTTCTGTTCTGTTCTGTTCTATTCCTGCCTCACTTTGTGGAAGTCAGTGGAGAGGCTCTGGTGACTCCCATACACAGCAATCACCACCATGCCAAGCACTCAGCAAGATTAGTCACAAATCAAAGCATGACCACATGCCTTCCTGCCTTGCATCTCAGCTTCCCAGCCAATGTCCTTGCCATCTTCCCCTGGCCACACAAATGTGCCTTCAGTGCAGCTGTCCTTCTTTTAACCACCAGCAGCCTGTAATCAGTGCAGGACCTTCTGACTAAAACTATTAAAGCACTTGGCAGTGATGCAATGCAAACCCACGTCCTGTGATTAGATGGGATCATTAGTGGGAGATGTTGCACCTCATCTGAAGATTAGATCTTCTTGACAGAGGGGATTGCATTCACCCTGGCTGTTTGATCAGACACTCACACACACGTGTCCAGAGAAGGGCAACAAACCTGGGGAGGGGTCTGGGGCACAGCCCTGTGAGGAGAGGCTGAGGGAGCTGGGGTTGCTTAGCCTGGAGAAGAGGAGGCTCAGGGGAGACCTTCTTGCTCTCTCCAACTCCCTGCAGGGAGGTTGTAGCCAGCTGGGGCTTGGTCTCTTCTCCCAGGCCCCCAGCACCAGAACAAGAGGACACAGTCTCAAGCTGTGCCACGGGAGGTTTAGGCTGGAGGTGAGGAGAAAGTTCTTCCCAGCAAGAGGAATTGGCCACTGGAATGAGCTGCCCAGGGAGGTGGTGGAGTCCCCATCCCTGGAGGTGTTCCAGAGGGGATTGGATGTGGCACTTGGTGCCATGGTCTAGTCATGAGGTCTGTGGTGACAGGTTGGACTCGATGATCCTCGAGGTCTCTTCCAACCTTGACTATACTGTGACACTGTGATACTGTAACAGTCATATTGCTGCTAGCCTGAAGCCAGTAAAGCTGACAGAGAGCCTGGGAGCAGTGCTTGCAGCTAGACTCATTCAAGCCAGCCATGGAAGCACATTCTTATTTAAAGCAATGGTAGGGATGGGGGCACGATTTGTCTTGAGCACGTTCTCTTTGACACCCAACGAGCTGCAAACTGCCATTTGCATCTCCCTGCTGGCTGGCTGGCTGGCTGGCATCCTGCTGCAGCTCACTGTCCTGCACATCCCTGCCAGGCCACCCAAATTCCCGAGGCTGTGTGATGCTGCCATCCCCACTCAGCCGTGAAGAACCCTTTATTTAGGCACAGTTACACTGGCAGGGGCTGAGTTTTAAGCAGCACAGGCTGCTCTGGCAGAGGATGGACTGAATGGCACTGGTTGAAAGCACAGATTTGCTTTTGTCTGAGCGTTGCAGCCCTGCCAAAACACTTTGCTAAGTTCTCATTGCACACCTGGCACAGAACTCCAGCAGGAGCAGGTTTTCCCCTCCTCAAACCCAGGAACTAACACACAGCCAAAAAGTCTCTTTTGGGACCTGCTGTCCCAAGACTGAAGAGTTCTAATTCTGGAGGATGTCAAGCTGTTATTACCAACAGGCTGATCACAGATAGATGCTGCTTGTTTGCCCTCTGGACTGCTGCAGGTTATTACCCCAGAATCTATTTGTTTAGTTACTTCTCTTGTTCAGAAATAAAACTGCAGCAGAAGCAGGCAACTGACAGGGAACTAAAGGGAAATGTTTAGTGACCTAAAGGAAATTTGAACCAAAGGGGCTTGGTGTGAAGTGAAAAGTGACATGGTCACAGCAACCACAGGGTCACACAGGATGTTAGGGGTTGGAAGGGAAGACCCAGAGATCATCCAGTCCAACCCCCCCCTGCCAGAGCAGGACCATAGAATCCAGCACAGATCACACAGGACTCGATGATCTCAAAGGTCTCTTCCAACCTGGTTGATTCTATTCTATTCTATTCTATTCTATTCTATTCTATTCTATTCTATTCTATTCTATTCTATTCTATTCCTGTTCTATTCCTGTTCTATTCCTGTTCTATTCTTCTATTCCTGTTCTATTCTATTCTATTCTATTCCATTCCATTCCAATCCATTCCATTCCATTCCATTGAAGTTATAAGGAACACATCCAGATGGGGCTTGAAAAGCTCCAGAGAAGGAGACTCCACAACCTCTCTGGGCAGCCTGTTCCAGTGCTCTGTGAGCCTCACAGGGAAGAAGTTCCTCCTCATGTTGAGGTGGAACCTCCTGTGCTGTAGTTTCCATCCATTGCCCCTTGTCCTACCCCAGGGTGTAACTGAGCAGAGCCTGTCCCCTCCCTCTTGACACCCAGCCCTCAGAGATTTCTAAACATTGATTAAATCCCCTCTCAGTCTTCTCTTCTCCAGAGTAATCAGCCCCAGGTCTCTCCTCACCAGGCAGTGCTGCAGTCCCTTCAGCATCCCTGGAGCCCTCCCTTGGACTCTTTCCAGCAGATCCCTGTCCCTCCAGAGCTGGGGAGCCCAGAACTGGATGCAATATTCCAGGTGGGGACTCACTAGGGAAGAGCAGAGGGGGAGGAGAACCTCCCTCGATTTGGTGTCCACACTCTCCTGAATGCACCCCAGGATCCCATTGGCCTTCTTGGCCACAAGGGCACATTGCTGTCCCATGGATAACTTGTTATCCACCAGGACTCCCAGGTCCTTCTCCATTTATCAAATCCCCTCTCAGTCTTCTCCTCTCCAGACTAACCAGCCCCAGGGCTCTCAGCCTCTTCTCACAGGGCAGCGCTCCAGACCTTGTGTGAAAGATCCTTATATTAAAGTCCTTGTCTTAAACCATCCTTGTATTAAAAACATATCAAGATCCTGAGAAGACCACTTCAGGCAGGGCCAATCTCCTTAAGCCCTTTGTCATCCCAAGGCAATTCAATTCAATTTGGTTTCAGCCAGGAGAGAGCAGTGAGCTAAAAGCATTTATTCAATTCAGGCATTTACCCTGAGGATGTTAAACTGCAGGCTGGCAATACTTGCTCAGCCAGAGGGTCCTCCCTCCTCCTTTTCACTCTGGATCTGGGCCTCTTCTGTCCATTTTTTGTCCATTAGGGGAAAAGCAGACAGTCCAAGCAGGGTGAAGCAGCACCTGAAAGGATGAGCACCAGAGCCAAACCAAAGGGACCAGGCAGGAAAGGAGCACAGTGGAAGGGAGGGACTTGCCACTGCTCAGAGGGAAGGAATACTGCCATCCAGCCTTGTGCTACCCACTTCACAGCTTCAGGGCCTTTTTGCTGTTGGGTTGCAGCATTAAGCATCCAAATCTCTCTAAAAAGACCATTTTAAACATATTTATACCATCCTGATTCAGCTGGCCTTGCTCTTGTTCTTCTGCCTTTTCTCTGTGCACATAAACATAAGGAGCCACCATTTCATCCTCCAAGCCTCTCAGCATTCAAGCTTCCATCAGTGAAGGACACTCTTCTAACCTGGGAGTACAGCTGGTGTCTCTAATGAGGTCTCCTGTGTGTTCCTAGAGTATTTTGTTGGATGGATACCAGAACATAGAATCACAGAACTGTCAGGGTTGGAAGGGACCTCAAGGCTCAGCCAGCCCCAACCCCCTGCTATGGGCAGGGACACCTCACACCACAGCAGCTTGCTCACAGCCACCTCCAGCCTGGCTGCAAACACCTCCAGCCAGGAGGCTTCCACCACCTCCCTGGGCAGCCTGGGCCAGGCTCTCACCACCCTCCTGCCCAACAATATCTTCCTCACAGCCAATCTCCAGCTCCCCACTTCTACTTCTGCTCCAGCCCCCCACTCCTAGCCCTCCCTCACCCCCTCCAAAGTCCCTCCCCAGCTTGCTTGCAGCCCCCTGCAGCTCCTACAAGGCCACCAGAAGGTCTCCTGGGAGCCTTCTCCTCTCCAGCCTGCACAAGCCCAACTCTCTCAGGCTGTGCTCACGGCAGAGCAGCTCCAGCCCTCTGCTCCTCCTCCTGGCCCTGCTCTGGACACCTTCCAGCCCCTCCAGAGCTTTCCTGGCACAGAGGCTCCAGAGCTGGCCCCAGAGCTGCAGCTGTGGGCTCAGCAGAGTGGAGCAGAGGGGCAGAATCCCCTCCCTGGCCCTGCTGGCCACACTTCTCTTGCTGCAGCCCAGGCTCTGCTTGGCTCTCTGGGCTGCAAGTGCTCCCTGCTGGCTCCTGTGGAGCTTCTCTCCTCCCCCAGCACCCCCAACATCCAGCAACTAGCAGGACTGATCCTAAGAAATTCATTTCTGGGCTTATTTTACCTGGTCAGCAAAGATGGCCAAGCTTCACTGAGGTGACTCACAGAAAAGATGACCTCTCCCACTCAGTTCAGCTCAGCAGTAGCATCCAACACTTAAAGCTGAATAGGATTGAACACCAAATACCCAAAACATAGAAACAAGGTGCATTTGAGGCTGCAAAAGCTTTTCTCTGTCATCAGAAAACAGCATAGTAGCAGAGAGCCCAGCAACTGCTTCATGTTCTCGTGGAAGAAGAGTTTGGTTGGCCCTTTGCTTCCCTTTGTTCAAAGGGTGTTAGTGCATGGAACTGTGGTGATATTTCACTGTTACTTCTGAGTGCAGAATGCTAGTGATATTGGCAAGCTAAATAGCCAAGAGGTAGACAAGGAACTTGTGAGGCCCCACCTGGAATATTGCATCCAGTTCTGGGCTCCCCAGCTCAGGAGGGACAGGGATCTGCTGGAAAGAGTCCAAGGGAGGGCTGCAAGGATACTGAAGGGACTGCAGCACTGCCTGGGGAGGAGAGGCTGAGAGCCCTGGGGGTGGTTAGTCTGGAGAAGAGAAGACTGAGAGGGGATTTAATCAATGTTTAGAAATCTCTGAGGGCTGGGGGTCAGGAAGGCAGGGACAGGGACAGCCTCTGCTCACTGTGTCCTGTAGTAGGACAAGGGGCAAGGGTTATACACTGCAGCACAGGAAGTTCCACCTCGATATGAGAAAGAACTTTACTGTGAGGGTCACAGCACTGCAACATGCTGCCCACAGAGGCTATGGAGCCTCCTCCCCTGGAGCCTTTGCAGCCCTGTCTGGATGTGTTCCTGTGTGACCTGTGCTGGATCCTATGCTCCTGCTCTGGCTGGGGGGTTGGACTGGAAGACCTCCAGAGGTCCCTTCCAGCCCTGTGATCCTTTGAACTTAACCAAACTCCCACTACATGCACTGGTTCCACTGTAACCCTGAAACTGCATCCAGATTCAGCTCAAAACATAGCAGATTCACAGAGTGGGCTGGGTTGGAAGGGACCCTCAAAAGCCATCCTGTCCAACCCCACTGCAGTGAGGAGGGACACCTCCAAAAAGCCAAATTGCACTCAAACTTGTACTGAGTTATCAGATGAATCTTGAATGGCTTTGGCTGGAAACCGTGGGAAACATGCTAGCTTCAAACCATCAAACCACAAAAAGGATGAAAATGAGCAGTTTCAGCTCAGCTGTGTTTTGAAAGCTTTGCTTTCATTCAAACACACACCCCCCAGTCCAGAGTTATTTTTACACAGAGGGCACTGAGTCCCTCAGCAGTAAGTTTGCAGATGCCAGCAAGCTGGGGGCAGGAGCTGAGCTGTGAGAGGGGAGCAGAGCTCTGCAGAGGGACCTTGCCAGGCTGGGCAGATGGGCAGAGGCCAAGGGCATGAGACTGAACACATCCAAGTGCCAGGGGCTGCACATTGGCCACAGCAACCCCAGGCAGTGCTACGGGCTGGTGGTCTTAGGGTGTGTGCATCAAGGGCCTTCCTCATGGGTCTTGGTGAAGCATGAAAGGTGAGAGGAGAGAGAACTGTCCTCTGAGGAAGGTAGGGGAGGCAGGAAGACCAAGGCAGAGGCAGAAAAGGTGAGGTCTGGCCATAGCAGTCGTTTTCATGGGGCATGCCATGTGAGCTCTGAGCTGCTGCTGAGCAACAGGGTTCAAATGGAGCTGCTCAAAGAGCTGCAGACATGCACACAGCTTTGCTCTGAATCAAGGTGCTTGTTCCCTGGCACTCTTCACCTCTGGCAGCCTCTAGCAATGGAGTTCTGCCATGCCTTGGCATCAGAAGGCTGAGTGAAAGCTCAGAAAGCCTGGTTAGAAGGAAAGCCTGAGCACCAAAGCTTGATATGGAAGGTGGCTGGCAGAAGGGGATGGCTGAGGACACGCTAAAAGCAGGACCTGAAGGAGGCAGCCTGGGAAGCCTCTGGTCATAGACTCATAGACTCATAGAATCACAGAATGATCCAGACTGGAAGGGACTTCCAAAGCTCATCCAGCCTGAGCTCCCTGCAGTCAGCAGGGACATTCCCAACTAGAGCAGGTCACTCAGCCATTCATCTCAGAAGTCTTAGCAGAGTTTAGTTTGATCACCTTTCTGCTCCTCTACACTGCACTGCTTAGGCCACACCTTGAGTCCTGTGTCCAGTTCTGGGCCCCTCAGGTTAGGAAAGATGTTGAGATGCTGGAAGGTGTCCAGAGAAGGGCAACAAAGCTGGGGAGGGGTCTGGGACACAGCCCTGTGAGGAGAGGCTGAGGGAGCTGGGGTTGCTTAGTCTGGAGAAGAGGAGGCTCAGGGGAGACCTTCTTGCTCCCTGCAGGGAGGTTGTAGCCAGGTGGGGGTTGGTCTCTTCTCCCAGGCACCCAGCACCAGAATGAGAGGACACAGTCTCAGGCTGTGCCAGGGGAGGTTTAGGCTGGATGTTAGGAGGAAATTCTCCACAGAGAGAGAGATTGGCCATTGGAATGTGCTGCCCAGGGAGGTAGTGGAGTCATCATCACTGGAGGTGTTTAGGAGGAGACTTGATAGGGTGCTTGGTGCCATGGTTTAATTGATTAGATGGTGTTGGGTGATAGGTTGGCCTTGATGATCTTGGAGGTCTCTTCCAACCTGGTCTATTCTATTCTATTCTATTCTATTCTATTCTATTCTATTCTATTCTATTCTACTCTACTCTACTCTACTCTACTCTATTCTATTCTCTATTCTATTCTTTAAGCACATTGGTCAGTGCTTTCAGCATCAGGAAATGGCCTGAAACTGGGCCAGGGGAGGGTTAGGTTGGAGATTAGGAACAAGTTAATTGCCTCAAGAGTGTTCAGGGATTGGCACAGGCTGCCCAGGGAGTCCCCATCCCTGGAGATGCTCAAGAAACCTGCAGCCACGGTACCTGGGGGCATGGTTTAGGGGCCATGGTGGTGTTGGGTTGATGGTTGGACTCAATCTTAGAGGTCTTTTCTAACTGAAACAACTCTGATTCAGTTCTAGCCTGTAAGAAGTTTCCATAATCCTCTCTAGATGAGCAGCTGAAGTGAGCAGCACGTCTTGCATCGCTGACAGCCAGCTACTGCTCCTGGGCCACTCCAGTCACATTACTTTTGCATCACAGCTGACACTCAAGGTCAACTGACATGGTGGCTTTGACACAGCAGTGACATCTCACATCAGCTGTCTCTCAGGGGCTGAGAGAGCTGAGAGACTCTCTGCTGAGTAGCACAGAGGGGCCTGCTCACCTCCCTCTGCATGCTCCTGCTGTGAGCATCCCCAGCAGGGAGCACTTCTCTATACCATGCTGCAAAGGCTGTGCTTGAGTCTCCCTCTAACTCCTTGTTGACCACTGCATGGCTGGAAGCCAACCAAGTGATTGTGCAATGATAGGGAAGTTATTTCTACATGGGGGCAAGTGGTACACAGAGGAGAAATGATGGCTGAGGCTCAGGTTCACTTTGGTCCTGCTCCTGCTGCAGCAGGGTAACAACACTTCACACCTTTCTGGCTTAGGTAGGACCAAATCTCACTGCTCTGTCAAGTTTATCATTTGGCTATGCCAGTACCTCCTGTACTGTAAACTGCTGCTTCCTCCTGTGGTGCTGAATGCTCAGGGCAGGGATAATGGTTCTCTGGTGCCCTGAAACCCAAAAGCTGTGTTGTCTTCATGGAACCATAGAATGGGCTGGGTTGGAAGGGACCTCCAAAGCCCATCCAGTCCAAGCCTCCTGCAGGGAGCAGGGACATCCTCCATTAGATCAGGTTGCCCAGAGCCCTGTCAAGCCTTACCTTGAATATCTCCAAGGATGGGGCCTCAATTACCTCTCTGGGCAACCTGTTGCAGGGTTCCACCACCTTCACACCAAAGAACTTCCTCCTAACATCCAGCCTCAACCTACTCTCCTCTAGTTTAAAACCATTGCCCCTCATCCT
The DNA here is from genome assembly GCF_026170545.1 of Melanerpes formicivorus. NCBI lineage: Eukaryota > Metazoa > Chordata > Aves > Piciformes > Picidae > Melanerpes > Melanerpes formicivorus. The sequence continues at coordinate 1,011,612 of NW_027142481.1, read as the reverse complement.
ATCCCTTTGCCAACAGTCCCTTTCCATCCTTCTTGTAGGCTCTCATGGTCACACACAAACCAGCCAGGTAGATTCATTCCCTTTCAGCCATGGCTAACTTCTCACCAACTCTTCTATTCTGAGCAATTCTGCCTAATCATCTATTTGCTTGCTTGACCTAAGCCCCTCATCTGCAGGTTGGTTTGCTGAACATGTGGTAGCCTGCAGAGAGGAGGTCACTAGCTACTTCTGGCTTTTCAGGCCAGCTTCCTCATGCAGAAGAGCAGCAGCACAAATCTGATGGACAAAATACAGCCTGTCAAGCTGACCATAGAATTGTTAGGGTTGGAAGGGACCTCAAGGATCAGCCAGTTCCAAGGCCCCTGCCATGGGCAGGGACACCTCACACTACAGCAGGTTGCTCACAGCCACATCCAAGCTGGTACTGAACACCTCCAGGGAGGGGGCATCCACAGCCTCCCTGGGCAACCTGTGCCAGTGTCTCACCACCCTCACTCTCAAGAATTTCTTCCTCACCTCCAGTTTCAATCTCCCCTCTCTGTTTCAGCTCCAGCTCCAGGTATGGAGATTGTATCACAGAATTGGCAGGGCTGGAAGGGACCTCAAGGCTCAGCCAGTTCCAACCCCCTGCCATGGGCAGGGACTCCTCACACCACAGCAGGTTGCTCACAGCCACCTCCAGCCTGGCTGCAAACACCTCCAGCCAGGAGGCTTCCACCACCTCCCTGGGCAGCCTGGGCCAGGCTCTCACCACCCTCCTGCCCAACAACTTCTTCCTCACAGCCAAGCTCCAGCTCCCCACTTCTAGTTCTGCTCCAGCCCCCCCACACCTAGCCCTCCCTGACACTCTCCAAAGTCCCTCCCCAGCTTGCTTGCAGCCCCCTGCAGCTCCTGCAAGGCCACCAGAAGGTCTCCTGGGAGCCTTCTCCTCTCCAGCCTGCACAAGCCCAACTCTCTCAGGCTGTGCTCAGAGCAGAGCAGCTCCAGCCCTCTGCTCCTCCTCCTGGCCCTGCTCTGGACACCTTCCAGCCCCTCCAGAGCCTTCCTGGCACAGAGGCTCCAGAGCTGGCCCCAGAGCTCTAGGTGGTGTCTCAGAAGAGCATACTAGAGGGGGAGAATCACCCAGACCAGAATCCACATCCCTTCCTCCTTTCCATTTAGACTCCTCTGACATAAAAGCTGAAGTTCCTCATCTGCATGCTATAAATAGTGCCCTGCCTTTGTCCAGCACAAGCAGCTGTGACCAAGATGCTATCACATGAGCTCCTTTGCTGCTTCTCTAGCTCCATTTACAGAACCCCTGGGCCCATTCCATTTTCAGGCAGCAGAGCATCAGTTTGCAGGACTTGCCTCCCAGCCATATGCTTTTGTGGCAAGCAATCCACTCAGAGAGAAGCTTCCACCATGCTGGGCAGCACAGAATAAATTCCCTCTTGCTTGTTGCAGTTTTTCAGGTTGGCACTGAAATCAATAAGGTGAAAGGTAGCATCAGTAAGGACTTCATTATTGGTGTCTACAGGAAAAAGGTTCTCCAGATTCTTGTTTGAGGTCTGACAGCTGAACCACAGCGTGGCATCGACAGGAGCAGAGTGTGAGCTTGCAGCCCAGAAGGCCAAGGGCAGCCTGGGCTGTATCAAAAGCAGTGTGGACAGGGATGGAGAGAGGGGATCCTGCCCCTCTGCTCTGCTGAGACCTCACCTGCAGTGCTGTGTACAGGTCTGGAGCCCTCAACACAGGAAGGACAAGGACCTGAGGGAGCAGGTTCAGAGGAGGGCCATGAAAATGATCAGGGGGCTGGAGCAGCTGCTGCAAGGACAGGTTGAGGGAGCTGGGGGTGTTCAGCCTGGAGAAGAGAAGGCTCCAAGGAGACCTAATAGCAGCCTGCCAGTACCTGAAGGGGGCTACAAGAAGGATGGAGAGAAAATGTTTGCAAAGCCTGCAGTGACACAGGATGAGAGGCAATGGCTTCAGCCTAGAGAAGAGCAGACTTAGACTGGATGTTAGGAACAAGTTCAGCACCATGAAGGTGGTGGAACACTGGAACAGGCTGCCCAGGGGGGTTGTGGAGTCTCCCTGTCTGGAGATATTCCAACCCCATCTGGATGTGTTCCTGTGTGACCTGCACTAGATGAACCTGCTCTGGCAGGGGGGTTGGCCTAGGATGAGCTTGGGAGGTCCCTTCCAGCCCCTGACATTCTGTGACTCTGTGACTGGGTGAGTCAACACAGGGAGAAACTTCCCAGGGTTGGCTGTTGATTCTTTCTGGTTTTGTTGGAAATATGTAAAAGTGCTCCATCCATTGGCCCCAAAGAAGCTGTCCTGTAAAAGAGAGGCACTTCACTCAGTGGAAACAGCAGGCAGCTGTGCTGCCTCTCAGCAACTGTCTCTCTTCTGTATGTAGTTAAACAAAGCAGTGCATGGAAAGTCAAGAACCCATTCAGAAAAGTAAACTGCTTCCAAGAAGGCTTCTTCAGCTTCCTGTAAGGGAAAAGAGCAGCTTGCCAGGGAAGAGGAGGCTGAGGGGAGACCTCATTGCTCTCTACAGCTCCCTGAAAGAGGTTGGAGTGAGGTGGGGGTTGGGCTCTTCTCCCTAGTATCAAACTCTGGGGATGTTCAAGCACAGTGTGGACCTGGCACTTAGGGACATAGAATCATAGAATTGTCAGGGCTGGAAGGGAGCTCAAGGCTCAGCCAGCTCCAACCCCCTGCCATGGGCAGGGACACCTCACACCACAGCAGCTTGCTCACAGCCACCTCCAGCCTGGCTGCAAACACCTCCAGCCAGGAGGCTTCCACCACCTCCCTGGGCAACCTCTGCCAGGCTCTCACCACCCTCCTGGCCAACGACTTCTTCCTCACAGCCCATCTCATAGTTCAGCTCCAGCCCCCCCAGTCCTATCACTCCCTGGCACCCTCCAAAGTCCCCTCCCCAGCTTGCTTGCAGCCCCCTGCAGCTCCTGCAAGGCCACCAGAAGGTCTCCTGGGAGCCTTCTCCTCTCCAGCCTGCACAAGCCCAACCTCTCTCAGGCTGTGCTCCACAGCAGAGCAGCTCCAGCCCTCTGCTCATCCTCCTGGCCCTGCTCTGGACACCTTCCAGTCCCCTCCAGAGCCTTCCTGCCACAGAGGCTCCAGAGCTTGGCCCCAGAGCTGCAGCTGTGGGCTCAGCAGAGTGGAGCAGAGGGGCAGAATCCCCTCCCTGGCCCCTGCTGGCCACACTTCTCTTGCTGCAGCCCAGGCTCTGCTTGGCAACCTGTTGCCAGTGTCTCACCACCCTCATGGGGAACAACTTCTTCCTAACATCCAATCTGAATCTACCCACTTCTGGTTTTTTTCCCATTCCCCCCAATCCTATCACTCCCTGACACCCTCAAAAGTCCCTTCAACCTACCCAACTGCAGCTTGAGGCTGTCCCCTCTTGTTCTGTCACTTACTACCTCCTCTCCCTCTAGATCCTGCTGCTAATCCAAAGGTGCCATTGGTGCTGCATCCCTGAAATGGTCCTTTGTTCTCCCTCAGCTGGGGCTTAATGTCAGAGCAGTCTAGGGGAAAATGCTCTTCATCAGGAAAAGAGCTCTTGAGGTGCTGGCCAGGTCAGCCTGTAAACTCAGTCTCAGTACCAGAAGGTATTAGACTGCACTCTAAATTCA